>NC_086453.1:163414984-163424984 GCF_028390025.1 Pseudophryne corroboree | reverse complement strand
GGAAAAATGCTTTTTGTTTTGTCTGAACCTTTTCAGTTTGCTGTAAAAGCTGGGTAAAGGCTCTGAGAGAGAGATAAGGCGAGTTCTAGACATTGGGCCCAGTTCGGGTCTTTGGCCTCACAGAGGGCTAATCAGGGTTTCAGCTGTGTAAGAGTGATATAGTGCTTCTAACCTGATTAGTATGGGCAGACTGTCTGGGAAGGCTGCAGGATCTGTGTGTGAGAGACACGCTTTCTGATGCAAGTAAGCTATACAGTATGTACTGAAGAACTCTGTGTTTTGTTTAGTGACAGTTAGGAACATCTTATGTTTAGTTAGTGCCGGACAGGCAAGGTATTTTTATTTTGGGGTTTGTTTTATTTTCTGTTTCAATAAAACTGGCCGGGGTCAGTTGTACCAGAAACTGGACTTGTGTTGTCCCTCAGCTGCTGCGTGCTGCCATATTCCCCAGGAAAAGGCACCTTGCACCCCTACAGTGTTACAACTTGGTGGAGAATGCGAGCAGGCCGTTCTGCGCATAAGTGAAAGCAGCAGCTTTGTGAGGCCTGCAGAAAACTGTGGTTTATGCAGATACAGCCCAGTGTGAAGTTACTGAGACTCACCCCTGAGGGTTTGATATATGTCCTGGGTGAAAGCAGCTGCAAAGCCGCCTGAAAAATCTGTTGACATGGAGGATCTGCTTAAAGCCTTGCTGCAAGCTACAGCGGCTCAGCAGGAGGCCAACCGACAGCAGCAGGTGGCAATGGAGGAAAATTGGAGACTACAGCGTCAGGATAGAGAGGCCTTAGCAGAAGTGGTGCAGAGACTTGCAGCTCGGGTTGGAGATGTGGCCGTCAGTGCTCCAACCAGCTCTAGTTCTATACGAGCCAGTCACTTCCTGCAGAAAATGACAGAGGCTGATGATGTGGAGGCCTATCTGACCACGTTTGAAAGGACTGCCGAGCGTGAGAACTGGCCGAAAGCACAGTGGGCCAGTCTGCTGGCACCTTTCCTGTCAGGTGAGCCCCAAAAAGCTTACTTTGATTTAAGCCCTGCTGAGGCTCGGGACTATGATAAACTAAAGACTGAGATCCTGACCCGCCTGGGAGTCACGCTGTCAGTACGAGCGCAACGGGTGCACCGTTGGCTGTACGCCATGGAGAAGCCTCCGCGCTCCCAGATGCACGACCTTATTCAGCTAACAAAAAAATGGCTGCAGCCAGAGACATTAACTGGTCCCCAGATGGTGGAAAGAGTCGTCATGGACCGCTACTTGAGATCTTTGCCCATGGTCCTGCGCAAGTGGGTGAGCCATGGAAACCCGGGTACTGCTGACCAATTAGTGGACATGGTAGAGAGGTATTTGGCAGCAGAGGAACTACTGATGACCACCCAGCAACCCATAGATCCTCGACAGCGCCCTTCAGTAAAGACTGGTAAGACTGTTCCGTGGGAAAACGTTGCTGGGCGGTTAAGAGAACGCAAGGCTGGAGAGACTGTAAACACTGGCCCTGGAAACAGGCCAATGGGGCTAGAACGGTCTATGCTGCCCAAATGGGTTGATAATCGTGTGGTTAAATGTTTTAGGTGTGGTATGCCAGGTCATGTTATTGCCAATTGCCCAGTCACGCAAGAACCCATGCAATGTGATGCTGCCTTTGAATGTCGCAGAATGTCTTTCTTTGCTAGGTTAGCCTGTACTGTGGTACCTTCACCTGAGCTGGAAAAACAAATGTGTGATGTGTTCTTAGAAGGTAACCGGGTAGAGGCCTTGCTAGATTCAGGAAGTTTAGTTACCCTCGTGAAAGCTGGGTTAGTGAACCCCTTGAAGGTCCAGCAAATACCTATTGGGGTAACTTGCATACATGGGGATACCCAATATTATGCCACTGCTGAGGTGAATATAGAAACTTGTTGTGGGTCAGCAATGGTTAAAGTGGGACTGGTCCCTACCCTGGTGCATGAGGCCATAATAGGGAGGGATTTTCCTCATTTTTGGAAACTGTGGGAATCACGGTTATCAACAGATGTGAGAAGTAAAAAGCCAGTTGATAATACCGGTGATTTTTTGGATGTACGTGGGTCTTCGGAACTTTCTGGCCCTTTGCCTTTTGCTAGTTTGGCTGGGGAAGTGACAGATGGGGAGTCCAGTGAGGACCCTCTTGCCGGGAACAGAGACATAGTAGTTAGAACTGAAAGCGTGCCTGACCTGGAGGTAAAGAAGGATCTGTTTGCGTCTGAACAGTTAAAGGATCCTACCTTAATAAAGGCTAGAGAGAATGTTAAGATTGTTAATGGGGAACCTGTGGTACCAGGTGATAGGGTTACGTATCCCCACATGGCCATCTGTAATGAGCTCTTGTACCACATTGTCAAAAGGGGTGAGGATGTGGTGGAACAGCTGGTAGTTCCCCAGCCTTATCGGAGAACGGTACTAGATTTAGCTCATAGTCACGTTACCGCAGGACATTTAGGGGCAGAAAAAAACACTGAAAAAGTTTTACAAAGGTTCTTTTGGCCAGGGGTTTATAAAGAAGTGTCTGAATATTGTTCTTCCTGTCCTGAATGCCAGTATCATGCCCCTAGACCCCATTTCAGGAGCCCACTAGTTCCCATGCCTATTATAGAGGTCCCGTTTGACAGAATAGCCATGGATCTCGTGGGGCCCTTGTTAAAGTCTGCTCGGGGCCATCAGTATATCCTGGTAATTATGGACTATGCCACTCGATATCCTGAGGCTGTCCCTTTACGCACTATCACAACCAAGGCGATAGCTAGGGAGCTGGTGCAGGTATTTAGTAGCGTGGGAATACCAAAAGAAATTTTGACTGACCAAGGTACTCCATTTATGTCAAGGATCATGAAAGAATTGTGCAAGTTATTTAAGGTCACTCACCTCAGGACGTCCATCTACCATCCCCAAACTGACGGGTTGGTGGAAAGGTTTAATAAAACGTTAAAAAAGGTTGTTGAGAGAGATGGGAAAAACTGGGATTGTTTGTTGCCCTACTTGTTAATGGCCATCAGAGAAGTTCCTCAGTCCTCTACGGGGTTTTCTCCATTTGATTTGTTGTATGGTAGACACCCCAGAGGGCTGTTGGATGTTGCCAAAGAGACGTGGGAAGGACAGCCCACTCCTTATAGAAGCGTTATTGAGCATGTAACACAAATGCAGGATAGGATTGCAGCCGTGGTACCTGTTGTCAGAGAGCACATGGAACAGGCCCAAAGTGCTCAACAGAGGGTCTATAACCGGAGTGCCAAGATACGGGAATTTGCTCCTGGAGATAGAGTTCTTGTTTTGGTACCCACTGTGGAAAGCAAATTCCTAGCTAAATGGCAGGGTCCATTTGAGATTAGGGAAAAAGTGAATGAGGTTAATTACAAAGTATACCAGCCGGGAAAGAGAAAACCCGAACAGATCTACCATGTTAACTTAATCAAACCCTGGAAAGATAGGTTGTCTCTGTCAGCGGAGCCTTGCCCTTCGGTGTCTTCACCCCGGTTGCTTCCCGCAGTGAAGGTGTCAGAGACATTATCAGCTGATCAGAACAATCAGGTTAAAGAATTTCTCATCCAAAATAGGGAGGTATTTTCAGAGCTGCCTGGCCGAACGACCATAATAAAACATGACATTGTCACAGAACCAGGGGTCAGGGTTCATTTAAAGCCATATAGGATTCCTGAAGCTCAGCGAGAAGCTATTTCTAAGGAAGTTAAAACCATGTTAGAACTTGGAGTCATAGAGGAGTCTAACAGTGAGTGGTCCAGTCCCATAGTGCTCATCCCGAAGCCCGACGGTAGCATACGCTTCTGTAATGACTTTCGTAAGTTAAATGAGGTGTCCAAGTTTGACGCATACCCCATGCCCCGTGTGGATGAGCTTGTAGAAAGGCTGGGAACAGCCAGGTTTCTCACCACATTGGACCTGACCAAAGGTTACTGGCAAATACCTTTATCTGATAGCGCCAAAGAAAAAACAGCCTTTTCGGTTCCGGAGGGGCTGTACCAGTATAAGATGTTACCCTTTGGGTTGCATGGGGCTCCAGCAACCTTTCAACGGGCGATGGATAAAATTTTGAGGCCCCATAGAAAATATGCAGCTGCCTATTTGGATGATGTGGTAATTCACAGTACAGACTGGGGGTCACATTTGGTTAAAGTACAAGCAGTACTGGACTCAATCAGAGAGGCAGGGTTAACTGCTAACCCAAAGAAGTGCTGCCTCGCAATGGAGGAGGTCAAATACTTGGGCTTCACCATAGGCAGAGGTCTGATTAGGCCCCAATTGAATAAAGTTGATGCTATTCAAAACTGGCCTCGTCCAGTGAATAAAAAACAGGTAAGGGCTTTTTTGGGAATTACTGGGTACTATAGACGGTTTATTCCTAATTTTGCGACCACAGCGGTGCCGTTGTCAGACCTTACCAAAGGGAAGCAGTCAAATGTGGTGAAATGGAACCCTGATGCAGAAAAGGCGTTCCAAGCGTTAAAAGTGGCTTTGTGTTCACAACCGGTGTTGATAACACCAGATTTTTCAAAAGAATTTGTGGTACAGACAGATGCCTCAGAGGTAGGGATAGGTGCTGTGCTGTCCCAAACCAGAGATGGGGACGAACACCCTATCATTTATTTGAGTAGGAAACTCAATGAGCATGAAAAAAGGTATGCCATTGTGGAAAAGGAGGCTTTGGCCATTAAGTGGGCACTAGATACCTTGAGATATTACCTCTTGGGTAGACAATTCAGACTAGTGACAGACCATGCCCCTTTAAAATGGATGTATGTAAATAGAGGCAAGAATGCTCGTGTAACTAGATGGTTTCTAGCGTTGCAGGACTTTAAGTTAACTGTCGAACATAGACCGGGAACACAATTGGCCAACGCAGATGCATTGTCTCGCATCTTCTGTTTGGGGGCTACAAGTGTTCCGGCCCCTAGGTCGAAACAGGGGAGGGGGATATGTGACAAGAACACTGGGATAGTGTTTGAGGGCAGGTATATTTGTCCCAGGTTCTTGTCTTACATGTTTTAGAAAATGTTAACTTCTAGGAAAAATGCTTTTTGTTTTGTCTGAACCTTTTCAGTTTGCTGTAAAAGCTGGGAAAAGGCTCTGAGAGAGAGATAAGGCGAGTTCTAGACATTGGGCCCAGTTCGGGTCTTTGGCCTCACAGAGGGCTAATCAGGGTTTCAGCTGTGTAAGAGTGATATAGTGCTTCTAACCTGATTAGTATGGGCAGACTGCCTGGGAAGGCTGCAGGATCTGTGTGTGAGAGACACGCTTTCTGATGCAAGTAAGCTATACAGTATGTACTGAAGAACTCTGTGTTTTGTTTAGTGACAGTTAGGAACATCTTATGTTTAGTTAGTGCCGGACAGGCAAGGTATTTTTATTTTGGGGTTTGTTTTATTTTCTGTTTCAATAAAACTGGCCGGGGTCAGTTGTACCAGAAACTGGACTTGTGTTGTCCCTCAGCTGCTGCGTGCTGCCATATTCCCCAGGAAAAGGCACCTTGCACCCCTACAGTGTTATATATATATATATATATATATATATATATATATATATATATATATATAGGATAACAAAAGCAGGCGGCACTCCAAGGCTGTAGTAAATTTCAAGTGTATTACACAAACAAACTTAATCCAACGTTTCGGGGTCCAAGCGCCCCTTTGTCAAGGTGCTTTGACCCCGAAACGTTGGATTAAGTTTGTTTGTGTAATACACTTGAAATTTACTACAGCCTTGGAGTGCCGCCTGCTTTTGTTATCCCTTATCCAGTTCTACCTAGGAGGGCACCCAAGCACTGAATCCGGGAAGAGGAGTGCCGGTCCTTTCTTTTTGCCTATATATATATATATATATATATATTTCTCTAACGTCCTAAGTGGATGCTGGGGACTCCGTCAGGACCATGGGAATAGCGGCTCCGCAGGAGACAGGGCACAAAAATAAAGCTTTAGGATTAGGTGGTG
The DNA here is from genome assembly GCF_028390025.1 of Pseudophryne corroboree. Lineage (NCBI taxonomy): Eukaryota > Metazoa > Chordata > Amphibia > Anura > Myobatrachidae > Pseudophryne > Pseudophryne corroboree. The sequence goes on along the minus strand of NC_086453.1, from coordinate 163,419,026 downwards.
TGGACTGGCTCCTCCCCCTATGACCCTCCTCCAAGCCTCAGTTAGGTTTTTGTGCCCGTCCGAGCAGGCTGCAATCTAGGTGGCTCTCTTAAAGAGCTGCTTAGAAAAGTTTTTTAGGTTTTTTATTTTCAGTGAGTCCTGCTGGCAACAGGCTCACTGCATCGAGGGACTTAGGGGAGAGAATTTCAACTCACCTGCGTGCAGGATGGATTGGATTCTTAGGCTACTGGACACCATTAGCTCCAGAGGGAGTCGGAACACAGGTCTCACCCTGGGGTTCGTCCCGGAGCCGCGCCGCCGACCACCCTTACAGATGCTGAAGATTGAAGGTCCGGAAACAGGCGGCAGATGGCTCTTCAGTCTTCATGAAGGTAGCGCACAGCACTGCAGCTGTGCGCCATTGTTGTCACACACTTCACACCAAGCGGTCACGGAGGGTGCAGGGCGCTGCTGGGGGCGCCCTGGGCAGCAATATTTTAATACCTTATGGCAAAAGAATACATCACATATAGCCATTAAGGCTATATGTATGTATTTAACCCATGCCAGTCATCTAAATCTACGGGAGGAAAGCCCGCCGAAATAGGGGGCGGGGCTTATTCTCCTCAGCACACAGCGCCATTTTCCTGCTCAGCTCCGCTGTGAGGAAGGCTCCCAGGACTCTCCCCTGCACTGCACTACAGAAACAGGGTAAAACAGAGAGGGGGGGCATTTTTTGGCGATATATTGGATATATTTAAGCTGCTATAAGGAACAACACTTATATAAGGTTGTTCCCATATATATTATAGCGCTTGGGTGTGTGCTGGCAAACTCTCCCTCTGTCTCCCCAAAGGGCTAGTGGGGTCCTGTCTTCGATAAGAGCATTCCCTGTGTGTCTGCTGTGTGTCGGTACGTGTGTGTCGACATGTATGAGGACGATGTTGGCGTGGAGGCAGAGCAATTGCCGATAATGGTGATGTCACCCCCCAGGGAGTCGACACCGGAATGGATGGCTTTGTTTATGGAATTACGTGATAATGTCAGCACATTACAAAAATCAGTTGACGACATGAGACGGCCGGCAAACCAGTTAGTACCTGCCCAGGCGTCTCAGACACCGTCAGGGGCTGTAAAACGCCCTTTACCTCAGTCGGTCGACACAGACACTGAATCTAGTGTCGACGGTGATGAAACAAACGTATTTTCAAGTAGGGCCACACGTTATATGATCACGGCAATGAAGGAGGCTTTGCATATCTCTGATACTGCAAGTACCACAAAAAGGGGTATTATGTGGGGGGTGAAAAAACTACCTGTAGTTTTTCCTGAATCAGAGGAATTAAATGATGTATGTGATGAAGCGTGGGTTAACCCAGATAGAAAAATGCTAATTTCAAAAAAAGTTATTAGCATTATACCCTTTCCCGCCAGAGGTTAGGGCGCGCTGGGAAACACCCCCTAGGGTGGATAAGGCGCTCACACGCTTATCAAAACAAGTGGCGTTACCGTCTCCTGATACGGCCGCCCTCAAGGATCCAGCGGATAGGAGACTGGAAACTACCCTAAAAAGTATATACACACATACTGGTGTTATACTGCGACCAGCCATCGCCTCAGCCTGGATGTGCAGTGCTGGGGTCGTCTGGTTGGATTCCCTGACTGAAAATATTGATACCCTGGATAGGGACAGTATTTTATTGACTATAGAGCAATTAAAGGATGCTTTCCTTTTATATGCGAGATGCGCAGAGAGATATTTGCACTCTGGCATCGAGAGTAAATGCGATGTCCATATCTGCCAGAAGGAGTTTATGGACGCGACAGTGGTCAGGTGATGCGGATTCCAAACGACATATGGAAGTATTGCCGTATAAAGGGGAGGAATTATTTGGCGTCGGTCTATCGGATCTGGTGGCCACGGCAACTGCCGGAAAATCCACTTTTTTACCTCAGACCCCCTCCCAACAGAAAAAGACACCGTCTTTTCAGCCGCAGTCCTTTCGGTCCTATAAGAACAAGCGGACAAAAGGACAGTCATATCTGCCTCGGGGCAGAGGAAGGGGTAAGAGAGGGCAGCAAGCAGCCCCTGCCCAGGAACAGAAGCCCTCCCAGGGTTCTGCAAAGCCCTCAGCATGACGCTGGGGCCTTACAAGCGGACTCAGGAGCGGTGGGGGGTCGACTCAAGAATTTCAGCGCACAGTGGGCTTGCTCACAGGTGGACCCCTGGATTCTGCAGGTAGTATCTCAGGGTTACAGGTTGGAATTCGAGAAGTCTCCCCCTCGCCGGTTCCTAAAGTCTGCTTTGCCAACGTCTCCCTCAGACAGGGCGACGGTATTGGAAGCCATTCACAAGCTGTTTTCTCAGCAGGTGATAGTCAAGGTACCCCTCCTACAACAGGGAAAGGGGTATTACTCCACGCTATTGTGGTACCGAAGCCGGACGGCTCGGTAAGACCTATTCTAAATCTGAAATCTTTGAACCTGTACATACAAAAATTCAAGTTCAAGATGGAGTCACTCAGAGCAGTGATAGCGAATCTGGAAGAAGGGGACTTTATGGTGTCCCTGGACATAAAGGATGCTTACCTGCATGTCCCAATTTGCCCTTCACATCAAGGGTACCTCAGGTTCGTGGTGCAAAACTGTCATTATCAGTTTCAGACGCTGCCGTTTGGATTGTCCACGGCACCTCGGGTCTTTACCAAGGTAATGGCCGAAATGATGATCCTTCTACGAAGAAGAGGCGTATTAATTATCCCTTACTTGGACGATCTCCTGATAAGGGCAAGGTCCAGAGAACAGCTGGAAGACGGAATAGCACTAACCCAACTAGTGCTGCAACAACACGGGTGGATTCTGAATTTTCCAAAATCTCAGTTGACCCCGACGACACGTCTGCTGTTCCTGGGAATGATTCTGGACACGGTTCAGAAAAAGGTGTTTCTTCCGGAGGAGAAAGCCAGGGAGTTATCCGAACTTGTCAGGAACCTCCTAAAACCAGGGACAGTGTCTGTGCATCAATGCACAAGAGTCCTGGGAAAGATGGTGGCTTCTTACGAAGCGATTCCATTCGGCAGATTCCACGCACGAACTTTTCAGTGGGATCTGCTGGACAAATGGTCCGGATCGCATCTGCAGATGCATCAGCGGATAACCTTATCGCCACGGACAAGGGTGTCTCTTCTGTGGTGGTTGCAGAGTGCTCATCTGTTAGAGGGCCGCAGATTCGGCATACAGGACTGGGTCCTGGTGACCACGGATGCCAGTCTGAGAGGCTGGGGAGCGGTCACACAAGGAAGAAACTTCCAGGGAGTATGGTCAAGCCTGGAGATGTCTCTTCACATAAATATACTGGAGCTAAGAGCGATTTACAATGCTCTAAGTCTGGCAAAACCCCTGCTTCAGGGTCAGCCGGTGTTGATCCAGTCGGACAACATCACGGCAGTCGCCCACGTAAACAGACAGGGCGGCACAAGAAGCAGGACAGCAATGGCAGAAGCTGCAATGATTCTTCGCTGGGCGGAAGATCATGTGATAGCACTGTCAGCAGTATTCATTCCGGGAGTGGACAACTGGGAAGCAGACTTCCTCAGCAGACACGATCTACACCCGGGAGAGTGGGGACTTCATCCAGAAGTCTTCCACATGATTGTGAACCGTTGGGAAAAACCAATGGTGGATATGATGGCGTCCCGCCTCAACAAAAAACTGGACAGGTATTGCGCCAGGTCAAGAGATCCTCAGGCAATAGCTGTGGACGCTCTGGTAACACCGTGGGTGTTCCAGTCAGTGTATGTGTTCCCTCCTCTGCCTCTCATACCAAAAGTACTGAGAATTATACGGCAAAAGGGAGTAAGAACGATACTAGTGGCTCCGGATTGGCCAAGAAGAACTTGGTACCCGGAACTTCAAGAGATGCTCACGGAGGATCCGTGGCTTCTACCTCTAAGACGGGACCTGCTTCAGCAGGGACCGTGTCTATTCCAAGACTTACCGCGGCTGCGTTTGACGGCATGGCGGTTGAACGCCGAATTCTAAAGGAAAAAGGCATTCCGGAAGA